>NC_084548.2:23377500-23397500 GCF_033978685.3 Nerophis lumbriciformis | reverse complement strand
CAAGAACATAGAACAATTATTCTCAACAAATAAGGAGAACAATAACCATAGAGGAAAATCTAATTGAAAACATTTGTATGCACGTACAACACTTAAGACTCTTGGCATATCCATATGTGGAAATAAATTATGGAATGGATTAAGCAACGAAATAAAAAAACATTAATATGATTCAGTTTGAAAAACTATTCAAACTGCAAGTGTTCACAAAGGATAAATAAGAACAATTACGATAAACATCTTGAACCTTTTAAAAAAATAAATAATAATAAATAGATAATCTCATTAATCTCCTAGGTGAATCATAAATTACTTAACTACTTATTTATGACAACTTTAATTATTGTGTATATGTTTATACATCTAATATTTATGTATGTATTTAATATTTGATTATTTGCTCACTGTATATTAATTTATTCACTCATTTATTTATTCACTGTTCTGTTACAAACGGAGAACAAAGAAATGGGATAAAACTGCTATGGTATGAAAAGGGGTAGGATCAAAAAGGATCTGCTTCTTCCCACTCCTTTTCGGACGTGCTGTATTGCAACAACTGGAAATATGTGATGCATTACATTGTAACTGTATTGTATGCATATTCAAAATAAACTGAAGCTAACTAACAGTCATAAACAAGAGGTGTGGCTTTCAGTAGATAGCATCTAATAGTCAAAACCATTGGTAATAATTTTTTTGTAGGAAATGCCTTCCTAAGCATCCCAAAAATGGTCAAATCTGCCCCGTTAACCCCCAAAAGAGACACGTGACCCCAGCAGAAATTTTTCAATTCCTTTATTACTTTTATCTCACTGGGATTCCCGTCAGAAGTTAGTCATCGTTTAGAATATTACTTGAGTGACATTTACTGTACTAAAGTATCAAAAGTATTTTTATATAAAATGTCTATTTAAAGGGAGTGGGTTTAATGTTAAAATCTGTAGCCTATACTCACAACATGACAATATTTTTTTGACTGAATTAGCTGAAAACTTTTGAGTTTCAAAGTAATTAATCCAAAACCAATCTCAACTTTAGCAAAATGTGTGCTACTTGTCCAGATGCAAATAATCCATAACACTCCTCTATAACATATAACATTAGTCTAATGTCATCTCAACAATTTTCACTGTGCAATGCTAATTTACCTAAATTCGACTGACAAAAACCGTCATTAATTAACCATGATTTCAGTATTTCTGACATGTCTTCAAGAGTGTTTAATTCTGAGGGAAGATCATTGGTGTTGTTAAATATCTGCGCACCGTCTAATTAGCAAAGTTACATTAACCTGGCCATTGTGTTAGCCAGATAACTGAACTGGTGTAGGATAATAACATTGACATTGTGGCTTCACAAAATGAAAATGACTGTTATTTAAACTCCATATGATCGTCAGGTTGGACAGGGAATTTTGTAATGCCAATATGTATGTGACTCTTGGTTGGTTTGACAATCCATTCTACAGTAACATAAATCCTCACTATGAAATTTGTCACTTGACTGACATACACGACAACAGAAATCTTGTAAGGTGACCACTAATGTAGTGCATGCTCTGTACAGAGAAAGGACGAAACGAGGGGTATTTTTCATTTGAACACAGCTGTGTTACTCCGACACAACACAACTTTTATCAAGAGCCCAAAACCAACCTCAAAGGTCCAGCCTTCACGATAAATGCGCTATGCGCTACATCCCACCTGCCTGTGCTCAGCTTACACAAGCTAACGCACTACAGAGTTAGCCTTTAGTTAATTTTTTTATTACCTTAGAAATATGTATAAAATATTTCAATAATTATCTCTGAAGCTGGTTATTACATTATTTAAATCCTAATTGCGATTCATCACATAATTTTTGGTGTGATTAATCAAATGGTTGAAAATTCAATAATTCATTTAAAAGTTGTTTCTTACTTTTATTTGAAAAATTGCTTTTTCACAAAAGTGCAGTAACATTTGGTTTCCAATAACTTTAAACAAAGTGCTTTTTGACAGCAGTATTTTTTTACAAGTTTAATATTTCTTTTAATCTCAACGCAAACATTAACTTAGTCCAGGCGTTTCAAACTAGATTTCATTGAGGGCCACATCGCAGATATGGCTGCCCTCAGAGGGCCGCATTTAATAGTGAGTAATATACAGTATGAATATAAATGTGTATATATATATAAAACATTTGTATAATTGTCGGGGGTTTTTTTACATACCATGTACCAAATCTTTAGATTGTACTGGAGAAAGCTGGCAGCTCAGTCGCCACAATTTATTGTAATGTTTGCATTTTTTTTTTTTTTTTACAGCATATAAAATAAAAAAAATACATGGAATTAAATTAAATGGAAAAACGGTACAACTGTTTTTTTTACGCAAAGATTCATGCAAGTTTTTTATACTGTAAAATCTACGGTTGTTGTTTTATAGGGTATTATTACTCTATTGAAAGTGGATTTTACTATAAAAAATGTTACTGTAAAATGTTTACATGAACAGTTTGTTGGATTGCTTTCTTTGAAATCATAAGTCAGATATCTAAGTACCGGCATTTATCTTTATTTGAACAATTACACATTTTTGAAATTTATGATGATATAATATTTTGTTTTATTATTAGAGATGATTAAAGTGTAAATATATGTAATTGTACACAGTACAAATATTTTGTAATACATTTATTAATAAAAGATAAGGTACTTTATTTACACATATTATTTCCATGCTTTCGGGGGCCACACAAATCGATGTGGCGGGCCCCAGGCCTTGAGTTTGGCATCAGTGACTTCAAACAATACCTCAATTATGAGCTCAACTTGTTTTATGATCAATCAAAAAGTAAATATTTTGTTTAAAAAAAAATTAATTAATTTATAATTTAATTTAATTTATAATTATAATATTGGTACATGTATTTATTTAATGTTTATTTTTTTATTATTCTTCTACCACCCCTGAATATAAGTCTAGAATGTGAACTCATGTACTTTGTACAGCGTTGTACTTCCTTGCCACATTTGTGACAATACTGAGTTTTTGTACTCACAGATTTGGAGAGCATTAGAACCAAACTAGTCCACAGTGAGCAAGCAAAGAGCAGGCTGGCATCACTTGCCCAAGAAAGACTGGAAGAGATAGAAAACCTCAAGAGGTAGGTCTTGTTAGTGTGAAAACGTTGTTGTTCAATGTCTGTCAATGCTGTGTTTGCCTCTTTGTTTCAGGATTATTCTCAATGACAACAACGCAGTTGTGGGCCTCTCTCTGTCAGACACAGCGCCCAGGGAACAACGTTATGATCGGAACGCCGCCGCTGAACATATCATCACTAAGTACTTGATGACTCTTTGCCAGCTGGAGGCCTCACACGCTGGTGGTAACGTGCATTTGGCCACAGAAAGTGAAGGAAACGCACCAGAAGAAGCCAACATGAGCTCAGTCCTGTCTGGAAGAGGGTGCACACATCCAGACTGTGTCGCTCGTAAGGGAGTTGGATTATCAGCGCAGCCGAAAGAAAAAGAGTGCCGGCGACTGTTTGACTCTTTCCTCTCTCAGCGCGATACAGATTCTATCTCATGTGACTGCAGTTTGAGGTCCATGTCGACCTTTGACACCAAAGATGAGGCGGCATTCCGAGATGGACTGGCTGCTCTGGATGCCAGCATAGCCAGTTTACAGAAAACTATGAAACTGGATTTATTGAGATGATTGTGCTCAGCTCTTTTTTGCAAGTTTTTGATTTATTTTAAAACATTTTAATGACACGCAAAACTGCTAATAAATACATCTTGCATTTATGCAGTCACTAGCTTAATATGATCAATGATGCGCACAACTTTTTATTTTTCAACCCGAAGTGCAATAAAGGTGCTCAAGATTACACATATTTAAACCAAAAAAATCAAAGAACACCAGTAGTTATCACAGCGGTGTTCTGTTTCCACCAACCGCATACTGAATAATTAGAGAATGCGGGGGGTCACTTTAATACATTTTGTACTTTACTGATGCTAAGAAAACAATTGAATCCATGTATGGCAATGCAAGTTGAAAAGCACTTACACACTATTTATTACATGCATAGGTAAAGCTTACACATGTTCATTCCTTTGCAAATTAACTTGTATTTATGTCTGATGAGTTTAGGTGGGACTAATTAACCATACATTTCTGCATTTGCAATGTGCATTCAGTTGTGTGTACAACTTAAGTATTTAAACATACTTACATTGGCCAAAGGTGTCATTTTGAGGGGCGAAAATATAAAAGTAGCATTAAAACGTTGAATTCCACCTGTATCTGTTTACTGCCCCCCAGAGGCCGTGAAGCGAAGTTCATGATGCTTATTTGAACTCATAAATAATAGCAACACAGTCGATAGTTTCAACAGCACAAACCAGCAAAAACATAGCACAAACAAACACGATTATTTCGTTATTGTTTGGACCACAAATTAGACTGTTTTGTTATAAAACGGAGAATTCCAGCGTATTCGTCACTTCCTAAACTGTTATTCTTAATAATTCATCAACTATAGCAGCACAATCGATCATTTCAACTTCACAAACGAATGAGACTATTTTGGCTTAGTTTGAGGAGCCCAGGTGGCAAGGCTCATGATGACGTCACTTCCGAAATTTTGAAACGTTGATATCTCGAAAACGAAAGCACGCCAATCAATAATTTTCTGCACAAACGAATTATCTTAATTTGGAGAAGAGGGGGGCGGCTGAATGATCTTTTATTGACCTAACCATAGGGGCGGGGGCCAACTTCACAAAGGTCCTTTACTTTGAAACAGTAATAAAAGAAGCGCTCATCGAACGTCACTTCCTGTCAATGGGAGAAGGCGCAAAGGAAAAGGCTCCGTGACTGCTAGTGGGGTTTTGATACATTTGAAAATGTTTTCAACTTGTGATTTGCGATGACAGCCGAAGGAGCGTTATCTGGCATCTTCCAACTGATTTTGGTCCAGTGAGAGGCATCGATTCGCTGAAATAAGGCGAGCGGGAAGAGCTGTTAGCCTCAAGCCAACGGCCCCACACCGCAGTTCAAATAGGTTGCCTAGCAACCAGAAGCCACGGTGAGAGTCTGAATCCGTGCCGGAAGTCGCTAAAGAAACAACTTCCGTTAGCGAGCTGCTGCGATGTCAAAATCTAAAAGAAAAACTCGAATCCCAAAACCTGCGGCGGACACGATGGGAAGCAAGACTTGATGCTAAAAGAAAATAGTCCACGACATAGAACATGCAAGATTAGATCCCAGATGGAACAAGTAAGGTCTGAGAAAAGCAGTAACAGAATGCAAAGAAGATTTGAGAAGTCTGCATGGAAACATAGAAAGTCTGCAAAGTCAGAAGCAAGTGGTCACATTTCTGCAGTCAAAGGAAATCGACATGAAAACAATCGAAACATGCATCCAACTGAATGCAAGAAAATAGTTTCAATCAGGCACATTTCCAAACAAAATGAAAATAGCTGAAGTTGTACCAATCAATATCGATTCTTGGGGTCACGATCCGATTCAAAATCGATTTTTTTCGATTCAACGCGATTCTCGATACAAAATGATTCTCTATTCATTCAATACATAGGATTTCAGCAGGATCTACCCCAGTCTGCTGACATGCAAGCAGAGTATAGTAGATTTTTGTAAAAAGCTTTTATAATTGTAAAGGACAATGTTTTATCAACTGATTGCAATAATGTAAATTTGTTTTAACTATTAAATGAACCAAAAATATGACTTATTTTATCTTTGTGAAAATATTGGACACAGTGTGTTGTCAAGCTTATGAGATGCGATGCAAGTGTAAGCCACTGTGACACGTATTGTTCTTTTTTAATTTTTTTTTATAAATGTCTAATGATAATGTCAATGAGGGATTTTTAATCACTGCTATGTTGAAATTGTAACTAATATTGATACTGTTGTTGATAATATTAATTTTTGTTTCACTACTTTTGGTTTGTTCTGTGTCGTGTTTGTGTGTCCTCTCAATTGCTCTGTTTATTGTAGTTCTGAGTGTTGCTGGGTCGGGTTTGGTTTTGGAATTGGGTTGCACTGTTATGGTATTGCTGTGTATTGTTTTGTTGGATTGATTAAATAAAAAAAATAAAAATAAAAAAAATAAAATTTAAAAAATACATCGATTTAAAAAAAATTAGAATCGATTCTGAATCGCACAACGTGAGAATCGCGATTCGAATTCGAATCTATTTTTTCCCACACCTCTACTGAGAACCAATATGGATACAAAACTAATATTTCAACTTCGATGGCTTTAATCGAAATAAGAGAGAAAATTACCAATGCAATAGACGGTAAACAATGTGCAGCAGCAGTGTTTGTGGATCTAAGTAAAGAATTTGACACAATCAATCACAATATTGTTGCACCTTTCCTGCTTCCGGCTCCCAGACCGTAGTCGAGGATCGCAGGGGAGACACTCCTCCAGGGCCGATGTAACACCCTTCACTCTACCCGGCAGTGGGTCTCCACAGCTCCGGACTCCAGGGTGAATGACGAGTCCGGCGATTAGTTGCAAATCGTAACTTTATTGATGTCTGCACACAGCCAATCCACCAAAACACTAGTCCCCGCCCGCACTCGCTCCCTCACCTCTCTCGCCCACACACTCACTGACGTCACTCACCTCACATGCTGTCACATATTAAAGGGCCACACACACACATACGCTACTCTCATAACAATATTTCAATACAAATTAGAACGGTATGTCATCAGAGGGTTGGTCTTAAACTGGATTAGAAGCTACTGAACCAACAGGAAGCAATACGTGAAGATAGACGAACACACTTCTACAGAACTTAAAATATCTTGTGCTGTACCTCAGGGATCAATACAATACTGGGACCAAAAATGGATAAATCTTTATATAAACGACATTTGTAAAGTTACAAAAAAACTAAAGTTAGTATTAGTCACGGACGATACAACAGGAGAGAACACACAAAAGCTAATACAAATAATAACAGAATAAATGAATAAATTAAAAAGATGGTTTGACAAAAACAGAATCTTTGAATCTCAATACAACTAAAATAATGCTATTTGGTAACAGTAGAAGGGTAATAGACAGAATATAAATTTAAAGATTAAATTAAACCAAACTTCAAGTTGTAATGATTGATGATAAATTGAACTGGAAATCTAATATAAAAAAAATTCAACATGAGTTGGCAAGAAACACATCAATAATGAATAAAGCAAACCATGTTCTAGACCAAAAATCACTCCATATTCTCTACTGCTGGCTAGTGTTACCATATATGAGTTATTGTGTAGAAAAATGGGGAAATAACGAGAAAAGTACACTTCATTCATTAACTGTGTTACAAAAAAGATCAATCAGAATACTACATAATGTTGGATATAGAGAACATTCAAACCCTTTATTTATTGAATCAAAAATACTGAAATTCCACAACATAGTGAATTTGAAAACAGCTAAAATTATACACAAATCAAACTATAATCTGCTACCCAAGAATATACAACAATTCTTCTCAACAAGAGAAGAAATATAACGTTAGAGGAAAATGTAATTTCAAACACTTGTATGCATGTACAACACTTAAGACCTTTAGTTTATCAGTATGTGGAATACAATTATACAATAGAAATCAAACAATGTACTAATATGATTCTATTTAAGACCCTGTTCAAACTCAAAAGTGTTTACAAAGAAGAAGAACCATGATACAAATTTTAAATTTATTGATAATCTTATTTATCTCACCATATGAAATAAAACCTACTTTAATTATTATTACTTATTTATTTATTTTTTTAACGTTATTACTGATGGAGTATATTGTGAACTAATTGAGAACAAAAGTGTTAGCAATTGCAATGTAATGGAAAAGGGGTCCGATTAAAAGCTCTGCTTCTTCCTACTCCTTTTCGAACATGTTGACAGGAGAAACTGGAAATTATGAGAAATCATGTTGTAATTGTATGCATGTCTCGATATAAAGTCAAACATAAAAACCTTTGAAACACACAAAAACAATACAATTGTACAACAATATGAATAGTGGCATCGAAAACGTCCATCAAAAATATTGTATTTTTTTAATGTTTGTATTTATTTTTTGCCAAAACTTATTTTGGTGCCAGTACAACTTTTTCTACAATGTAAAAAAAAAATCTGATATCAAATCTTATTGGCAGTGTTCTGGCTTCATAAGAATTCTGAAAAAAATAAATAAATGTTTGTAACCTTCAAAGACCTTAAAACAACTTCAAACCCCTCCATCAACATTGTATATAAACACTGCAAATATATATAATACTGTATATGTATATATATATATATATATATATATATATATATATATATATATATATATATATATATATATATCAGTGACGTGCGGTGAGATTCATGGCTGGTGAGGCACTGACTTCATCACAGTCAGGTTTACAAACATATGAACCCTAAAGAGTATCTTATTCACCATTTGATTGGCAGCAGTTAACGGGTTATGTTTAAAAGCTCATACCAGCATTCTTCCCTGCTTGGCACTCAGCATCAAGGGTTGGAATTGGGGGTTAAATCACCAAAAATGATTCCCGGGCGCGGCGCCGCTGCTGCCCACTGCTCCCCACTGCTCCCCTCACCTCCCAGGGGGTGATCAAGGGGATGGGTCAAATGCAGAGGACACATTTCATTACACCTAGTGTGTGTGTGACAATCATTGGTACTTTAACTTAACTTTAACTTTACACATACAAACTGTAGCACACAAAAAAGCACATTTAATAAAAAAAACGTTATTATGGTCTTACCTTTACTTATAAATGAAGTACATGCGCCGCTGTTGTGCTGGAATAATGCACCCCCTGACGGGAGTGTTATATCAACTAAAGCCCTCACTTAAACTTTCCACGTGCAAGATTGAATCTATTTAAAAAAGTGTAACCGAGGGTTTATAAATGTCGCCTATACTGTATGAAACTACAAAATAACAAACACGGAGGCTCCAGTTTACACGAGGACCACTTTATTTACCTTCTTTCAAAAACCTCCGCTCCACTCTAACGTGTCATCACTTCCGCTCTTAGCGCCTTCAAAATAAGAGCTCAAGGCATATACTGTATAACAGCGCATAACAGGAACTTAACATCACAAAGAGGAAAGCCCATAAAAATAGGTTACAAAAGTTATTTAATAAGAAGCCAAAAAGTGCAAAAACAATAATGTTCGTGTTGGAGGAGTTGTGAATTAGGTACACCTGCAGTCTGCAGGTGTACCTAATGTTGTGGCCCTGCAGTCATTCACAACTCCTCCAACACGAACATTATTGTTTTTGCACTTTTTGGCTTCTTATGAAATAACTTTTTTAAATAGATTCAATCTTGCACGTGGAAAGTTTAAGTGTGGGCTTTAGTTGATATAACACTCCCGTCAGGGGGTGCATTCTACGGCGAGGGTGCAGGCCAGTGCGTCTTTTGCAGCCGTTTTATGATCGCTCAGCACAAGAAATACGTTACACACATACAGTTGTTGACAAAATACACTGTACATTATATACCTCAGCTAACTAAACTATGGAAATGTATAATATAGTTCATATAACAATACGGTCTCACTGCACAGCAGGCCAGCAGTTAGCCGAGTCCGCAATCCATGGTGAGGCACAACGCAGTGACGTGCCGCAACTGGCTGCTGTTCACTGCACCGTCTCTTCTCAGTATTTGAACGGCAAATGTGAAAATTCAGCGATTTTAAATAAAAATAATCTAAAACTGGTGAAGTTAAATGGAAAATAACTTTATAGTATAATCACTGGATACATATAACAATTTAATAAAACATTTTTCTTTTTACATTTTTTTTTTTTCCCATGATGGCAGGTGAGGCGGGGCCTCACCTGCCTCTAGTGACTGCCCGTCACTGATATATATATATATATATATATATATATATATATATATATATATATATATATATATATATATACATACAGTATATACAAACCCTGTTTCCATATGAGTTTGGAAATTCTGTTAGATGTAAATATAAACGGAATACAATGATTTGCAAATCATTTTCAACCCATATTCAGTTGAATATGCTACAAAGACAACATATTTGATGTTCAAACTGATAAACTTTTTTTTTTGCAAATAATCATTAACTTTAGAATTTGATGCCAGTAACACGTGACAACGAAGTTGGGAAAGGTGGCAATAAATACTGATATAGTTGAGGAATGCTCATCAAACACTTATTTGGAACATCCCACAGGTGAACAGGCAAATTGGGAACAGGTGGATGCCATGATTGGGTACAAAAGTATGCATGAAATGCTCAGTCATTCACAAACAAGGATGGGGCGAGGGTCATCACTTTGTCAACAAAAGCAAATTGTTGAACAGTTTAAGAAAGACCTTTCTCAACCAGCTATTGCAAGGAATTTAGGGATTTCACCATCTACGGTCCGTAATATCATCAAAGGGTTCAGAGATTCTGGAGAAATCACTGCACGTAAGCAGCTAAACCCGTGACCTTCGATCCCTCAGGCTGTACTGCATCAACAAACGACATCAGTGTGTAAAGGATATCATCACATGGGCTCAGGAACACTTCAGAAACCCACTGTCAGTAACTACAGTTGGTCGCTACATCCCCTATGCAAGGCGAAAACCGTTTATCAACAACACCCAGAAACGCCGTCGGCTTTGCTGGGCCTGAGCTAATCTAAAATGGACTGATACAAAGTGGAAAAGTGTTCTGTGGTCTGACGAGTCCACATTTCAAATTGTTTTCGGAAACTGTGGACGTCGTGTCCTTTGGACCAAAGAGGAAAAGAACCATCCGGATTGTTATAGGCGCAAAGTTGAAAAGCCAGCATCTGTGATGGTATGGGGGTGTATTAGTGCCCAAGACATGGGTAACTTACACATCTGTGAAGGCGCCATTAATCCTGAAAGGTACATACAGGTTTTGGAGCAACATATGTTGCCATCCAAGCAACGTTACTATGGACGGCCCTGCTGATTTCAGCAAGACAATGCCAAGCCATGTGTTACATCAACGTGGCTTCATGGTAAAAGAGTGCGGGTACTAGACTGGCCTGTCTGTAGTCCAGACCTGTCTCCCATTGAAAATGTGTGGTGCATTATGAAGCCTAAAATACCACAACGGAGACCCCTGGACTGTTGAACAACTTAAGCTGTACATCAAGCAAGAATGGGAAAGAATTCCACCTGAGAAGCTTAAAAAATGTGTCTCCTCAGTTCCCAAAACGTTTACAGAGTGTTGTTAAAAGGAAAGGCCATGTAACACAGTGGTGAACATGCCCTCTCCCAACTACTTTGACACGTGTTGCAGCCATGAAATTCTAAGTTAATTATTATTTGCAAAAAAAAAAAAGTTTATGAGTTTGAAGATCAAATATCTTGTCTTTGTAGTGCATTCTGGGTGAGTATGGGTTGAAAAGGATTTGCAAATCATTGTATTCCGTTTATATTAACATCTAACACAATTTCCCAACTCATATGGAAACGGGGTTTGTACATACAGTGGTGAGCAGTAACAAGATACATGTAGCTAAGCTACGTTGCTTAATTACATTTTCCAGTAGCTTAGCTATTTTTTTAACAAGTAGCTTTTCCTGTAGCTAAGCTACTTTTAGAACCCATGTAGCTAGGTAGCTTACGTCGAAGCTACAAGCTACAAAGAGAGAAAGTGGACTGTGAATCCAGGCCAAAAAAATATATATGGAGAAATTACAATGACCTGGATGAATGAGAAGATCCATACATACGGAGAAGATCCATGATGATTGGTTGGTGCTCGTATGATGAGTCACAATTGGCTAAGGTAGGGCAAAACATTAAGGACTGGCCAATCAGAGGCAATTGATTGATTGATTGAAACTTTTATTAGTAGATTGCACAGTACAGTACATATTCCGTACAATTGACCACTAAATGGTAACAACCGAGTAAGTTTTTCAACTTGTTTAAGTCGGGGTCCATGTAAATCAATCCATGGTAAAAGATAAGGTTAGTCATCAAAACCAGGAAGCAAAATCATTAACAGTCACGCAGTCATGTCACATGACGACGAGGGAGTCAGAGACAGAGGGACGCTTCAAGCTGACAACAGAAAAAAAAAGAAAAACACTTGAAAATGTCAGAGGAATTCTTTCCCACAGATTTGATTTTTCCTTTAGACGTGCAGGAAACCCACAATAATGCGTGTCCTTGGCCATATTTAGACAAATGTATGCGTTTAGAGAAAACAATGCCCAAAACATTAGTTTTTAGTTGTTATAACTGCTCTCTTCATCTAAGACGTCCAACACAAATGTAGGAAGACACATTAAGGTGAGTTGAGTTCGTGAACATTTTTACCGCACATAACCATTACCAACTGTTCCCAAACAACACAAATTTGCTTGTTTTTTTGTCAAGAACTAGGCTGTTTTTTTTACTGTAAGTAGAGAAAACAGATAACATTCCAGGGATGGGCCAAAGAAAGGCAAACTAAAATAAATAAATACAGTAGGGTGTGTGGACCCCTAGAGGTAGTTGTAGGGCAGGGATCTCAAACTCATTTTAGCTCAAGAGCCGCATGAAGGACAATGTATTCCCACGCAGGCCGGACTGGTAAAATCATGGCATAATAACTTAAAAATAAAGACAACATAAGATTATTTTCTTTGTCTCACTTTGGCCAAAATAGAACAAGTACTTTCTGAAAACGTACAAATCACAAATAATCCTCTTGGGCACGTCCGACCAATAGGAGGCCACGGGGAAGACCCAGGACACGTTGGGAAGACTATGTCTCCCGACTGGCCTGGGAGCGCCTCGGGATCCCCCGGGAAGAGCTGGACGAAGTGACTGGGGAGAGGGAAGTCTGGGCTTCCCTGCTTAGGCTGCTGCCCCCGCGACCCGACCTCGGATAAGCGGAAGAAGATGGATGGATGGATGGATACGTACGCTGTCTGGCTAGCCATGTACAAACAAAACATGAAATGTGGGCTAATACTTTACAGATACTGTAATATGATTGTTCATGTTTTTCAGTGAGTACAATTGGTGTTCTGTCGCAGTGTTGTGCTTTACAAACTCAAACGCGTTTCGTGGAGACGTAGAAGCTAGCTTATCTCTTGCCATAGTTAGTTTTTACTGCTAATACTGAAGCATGCCGATGTGTCAGTATGCTACAAAAAGAGTTACTCCATGTTGACTCCTATAAAAATGTTGCTCCAACTTGGTTATTATACAGGTTACGGAATGTAAACGAAGTAATGTTGAAGGTCTTTGAATGCATTTTTAAAGTGATTTGGAGGAAGACCTGATTGTTCCCATTAGCTGCATTGCTAGCCACTTAGAACGACTGTATAAAACAACTTTTGTCTTCTTGTCTCTCATAATTGTTAACAATAGGCACAATTAAAAAAAGTGCAGTTGCTCTTTAAGAAACTTCTCTATATTAACTCCAGATTAATTTTTTTTTGTCTGATATTGTCATTACTGCCACAGGTGGTGAAACAGTGTATTACAAATGAGCACCGCTGCGGCCGATATGGACCACAGCTGAGAAACAGATATTTTTTGGCTCAACAATGGGCCCTGGCCTTATGGTTAAGAAACAAATACTGCCCTATTTCACAGGCCCGTACCCAAAACTTTCAAACATGTTAGGCTGATTCTTGGACCACTGCAGCAGGTCACGTGCCAATATGATTTGAAGCTCCTGGGGGTAACAAAAGCTAAAAAGAAGAGTCAAAAGCAACAGCAATGTTTGGCACTAGCAGAGAAGATTTGGCAATTTTTTTAAATGGGCAAAATACACTGCTGCTCACACTACATATATGTCCCTGACAAACAATGTAATTAACAAGCTTTCCAACAATAACATTTAGAGAGGTATCGCTACAACAAAGATGTTGCAGTAGACCGTTTTTAGTTTAATAAATGATTTCAAAAAATTTGTTTTCTTGTTATAATAACAGGTGTTCTAACATATTTGTGTTCTTCTTCTTAGGTTCTGTCTAGTCGATGTCGACCTTGGATGATATCATGCACCAGTCTTCTCCACTCTGTTCTTTCCACCACTTGATCTCTTAGTTCAGCTAATGTCATTCCTGTTGTTTTTGTAATTCCTTTCATCCACCTTTGCCTTTGTCTTCCTTTTTGACGTTTCCCCTCACATTCTCCAAACATGTTGTTTCTTCTCCTGATATGGCCAAAGTAACCTAGCTGTTGTTTAATGATCCTGTCTAATAATGAAATGCTTGGTTTAATTTTCTCTAGCACTTCTTTATTTGAGATTTGTTTGGTCCATGGAATTTTTAAGATTCTGTGCCAACACCATAACTCAAAGGCAAGTATTTTTCGTGAGTCTTGTTTTTTCAGTGTCCAACTTTCACATCCATAAATTGATATTGGGAATATTAAAGTCTCTATCATTTTGATCTTGGTGCTTAGAATAATGTGGTTGCTCTTGAGCATATGATTCAGTTCAATCAGTGATGCTCTGGCCATTGTTAATCTTATTTTGATTTCCTATGAACACCCACCGTCTTCATATATTTCACTGCCTAGGAACAGAACGACTGCACTACTTCTTTGTTTTCTTGATCCAACTTGAACTATCTGATTTTTTCTGTTGTCATTATCTTGGTTTTTTTTTCACATTTGAGTGTAGGCCCGCCTTAGCACTTTCATTCTTGACTTGAGCTAATAACATTTCTGGATCACTAGATCAAGGTGGTGTCATCTGCGTATCGTATATGTATTTGTTAGAACAACCCAAACCCTTTTGTATTTCTTTTGTTTATTTACATTATGATGGTGATCACTGTTTCTTTGCACACTTAATTTAAACATTACAATTTAACCAACAGAGATTACGTTAAAAAAAATCAGAAAAAATACTGACACAATGACAAGTTTCTTTGTAAAACTTCAAAAATGTGTTTATTAGGAAAGCAAGTATTTTATATGCAGCACCAAATGCACATTCCCAAACTGCTGAGTGTTATCAAAAAATCCCCAAGTACTCTTAAAAATATTTTGTGACTATTTGGTGAAATAAAAGTTAATCTGTGAGAAAAAAAGATTATAAATCCTGGCACAGATGGATGTCACTTCCAATGCCTTAAAGTGACTTCTGTTCTTGAAGGCCTCTTTGGGTCAGCTCCTCTGCTGTGTCCCCGAACCCGTGATAATGTCCATAATTTAGAAAGTCGCTGCAGTCCGCTTCCGACAGGCCGGGCAACATCGGCCGATGGGACACACAGTTGCTGGGACTTCCTGTCCGATGCAGGGAGCCGCACATGTCCTCTGATCTGTGCTGACAGTGTGGACCACCAACCTGCTGCCAAGACAGTGGAGTGGAATCCTCATCCTGGTTGGGAAGCATTGGTTCCCCATTCATTTGGTCAAGAGGAGACAGCGGCAGCAGTGGATGAGAACGGTTTATGATGGTGCTGGAATCTGCAGGTTGGAAGAAAAGTTTGAATCTCTTGGCATGTAAAATATTTGATCCGGAATTTAATTATGTGTACAGTCACAGAACCCAGTGTCTATGCAGGTCTCAACATGTCAAATTTAAGACTTTTTTTTTCAGAACATAATGGAAAAAAAAAATCTAACAAGTCAATCTCTGTTCAGTTGTGCAGGTGTTTGTGCCGTTTGACACAGACACAGTTTATATTTTCAACTTTTTGCCTCCAAGGGCTGAAGTGAAAATGTGTCAATGTGTCAAACGTGCCAAACAGAGCATATTTTTCATGTACAGCAGCACCATGATTAAGGAGTTTAACCGCATACCGACATATATAAAGGTACTGCAGTGGAGATAGTCACGTTTTATAGACGGCAACTAGTTAGCCTTGCAGAGATTTCATCAATGTATGATGAAAATGTGTTAAACTTGGGAAGCCCACTTCGGCCACTCCCTGCTCTACACGTTTTCATCTCCGCCTTTAATCATGCATTCATTTGTTTGGGAGTCACAAATGGTTGAACTTGCACTCACTGTATCAAACTTACACAAATAACACAGGTTTGCTGTGGGCTTTGGTAATATCCACTTCCAGCTAAGCGCCACTGTTGTGCTTGATCAATTCTGACTGGACTGGGAGGTACTTAAATGTTCAGTTTTGAGTTCATGAACAGCACCCTCAAAAATCAAGACATTTATAAGCGAGACTGACGTTTATGCTTTTGTTTTGAATACAACCTTAATATATTTTTAGACCTTTCGTAGAGATTTTGATAGAATTTTAGATTTTTGGGCCTTAACATTTTAATTATTGTATTTTAGACCTTCTAAGAACCCGCAGGTGCCCTGTGTACCACACATTTCTTGACCTGTATTCTTTTTCAAGTGATCATATTTTTCAAAGCATCACTAGCAACTGTGATAGACAGATTACTACCACTCAGCTGTGTTGCCCACCCCCAATGCCCATACAGCATTAACAAAAATGACAGGTTTAAATCACTTTGTGCATTATAAATGTCAGCCAAAAACCGAATCATCTGAAAAGTGGAACATACAAAACCAAGGTAACACTGTATTCTGGAATGTTGCACATATCAAAAAAGTCCTGCCTGGCATATCTGCACCAAACACTTCTCATCTCTTTCCTATGTTATCTGATGTACTACACACTTCCTTGACTTGTCCCATTACTGACCATTATGCACTTTTACCCCCTTTCCACTGCATTACAAATTAGTCAGTAGCTCTACTCTCTATTGACGAGCTTGCACAACCAGGTATTATGCTGCTTGTAGTATTTGGTAACAGCTGGTTCCAAGCTTGTTGATATAACATTCGTTAATCACTCATTGCTTGACCATCATTGAAACTCGTGGATGACGGTAGAAATGACAAAAACAAACTACTCCTCTGTTGTTAATTGTGTTCACACTAATGCGCTTTTGAAGACTCCCATTATACTATAAAAAAGGAAAGTACTGTGCAGTGAAAAGAAGCATCAATACCGTGTGTGTTAAACATCTGCAAAATGCATTGCATAAGTGTCCAAACCCACAACAGGTACTTGCTTATGTGGTCAACTCACCTGAAGGGTTGGAATCCATGCAGTCATCAACTCCAGCATTATTTATCTGCAGAAACTCATCTGCAATACAAGAGACCATCATCCAGACGTTTTGAACAATTGATCAAGGTATATTGCTATTGAATATAAATTAATTACCTCTCTTTGCCTTTTTTATGTGACCATTCTCAAAAGCAGAATGTAGCCTTTTCCTGCCCAGCAGACCAGGACCACAGATAGGCTTTTCATTAAGCTGCAGAAGGTTGGAGATGAGGCAAAGGCAGTCGTCTAAGCCGTGACTGCCTGCCAGGTCAGCCGCAGTCTGCCCGCTGGCGTTCCTTAAACTGCAAGCGAGTGAACACAATTGAGTGGAATGCCACACGGTAACTGAATCTGTAATGTGTAATTTTGGACAACTTCCATCCATCCATCTTCTTCCGCTTATCCGAGCTCGGGTCGCGGGGGCAGCAGGTTAAGCAGGGAAGCCCAGACTTTCATCTCCCCAGCCACTTCGTCCAGCTCTTCCCGGGGGATCCCGAGGCGTTCCCAGGCCAGCCGGGAGACATAGTCTACCCAACGTGTCCTGGGTCTTCCCCGTGGCCTCCTACCGGTCGGGCGTGCCCTAAACACCTGTCCAGGTAGGCGTTCGGGTGGCATCCTGACCAGATGCCCAAACCACCTCATCTGGCTCCTCTCTATTTGGAGGAGCAGCGGCTTTAGTTTGAGCTCCCCCCGGATGGCAGAGCTTCTCACCCTATCTCTAAGGGAGAGCCCCGCCACCCGGCGGAGGAAATTCGTTTTGGCCGCTTGTACCCATGATCCGCCTGTCGATCTCACGATCCACTCTTCCCTCCTTCGTGAACAAGACTCCGAGGTACTTGAACTCCTCCACTTGGGGCAGGGTCTCCTCCCCAACCCGGAGATGGCACTCCACCTTTTTCCAGGCGAGAACCATGGACTCGGACCACATCATCTGCAAAAAGCAGAGATCTAATCCTGCAGCCACCAAAGCGGATCCCCTCAACGCCCTGACTGCGCCTAGAAATTCTGTCCATAAAAGTTATGAACAGAATTGGTGACAACCCTCACTGGAAACGTGTCCGACTTACGGCCGGCAATGCGGACCAAGCTCTGACACTGATCGTACAGGGAGCGGACCGCCACAATCAGAAAGTCCGATACCCCATACTCTCTGAGTACTCCCCACAGGACTTCCCGAGGGACACGGTAGAATGACTTCTCCAAGTCCACAAAGCACATATAGACTGTTTGGCCAAACTCCCATGCACCCTCCAGGACCCTGCCGAGAGTATAGAGCTGGTCCACAGTTCCACGACCAGGACGAAAACCACACTGTTCCTCCTGAATCCGAGGTTCGACTATCCGGCGTAGCCTCCTCTCCAGTACACCTGAATAAACCTTACCGGGAAGGCTGAGGAGTGTGATCGCACGATAGTTGGAACACAGCCTCCGGTTCCCCTTCTTAAAGAGAGGAACCACCACCCCGGTCTGCTAATCCAGAGGTACCGCCCCCGATTTCCACGCGATGCTGCAGAGTCTTATCAACCAAGACATCCCCACAGCATCCAGAGCCTTAAGGAACTCTGGGCGGATCTCATCCACCCCCGGGGCCTTTGCCACCGAGGAGCTTTTTAACTACCTCAGCAACCTCAGCCCCAGAAATAGGAGAGCCCACCACAGATTCCCCAGACACTGCTTCCTCATAGGAAGACGTGTTGGTGGGATTGAGGAGGTCTTCGAAGTATTCAATCCACCGATCCACAACATCCGCAGTCGAGGTCAGCAGAACACCATCCTCACCATACACGGTGTTGACAGTGCACTGCTTCCCCTTCCTGAGGCGGCGGATGGTGGTCCAGAATCGCTTTGAAGTCGTCCGGAAGTCGTTTTCCATGGCTTCCCCGAACTCCTCCCATGTCCGAGTTTTTCGCACATCGCTTGGCTTGTCTGTACCTGTCCGCTGCCTCCGAAGTCCTATGAGCCAAAATAACTCGATAGGACTCTTTCTTCAGCTTGACGGCATCCCTCACCGTCGGTGTCTACCAACGGGTTCTAGGATTACCGCCACGACAGTCACCAACTACCTTGCGGCCAAAGCTCCAATCAGCCGCCTCGACAATAGAGGTGCGGAAAATGGTCCACTCGGACTCAATGTCCAGCACCTCCCTCGTGACATGTTCAAAGTTCTTCCAGAGGTGGGGATTGAAACTCTGACAGGAGACTTCCAGCAGACCCTCACACTGCGTTTGGGCCTGCCACGTCTGTCCGGCATCCTCCCCCACCATCGCAGCCAACTCACCACCAGGTGGTGATCGGTAGAAAGCTCCGCCCCTCTCTTCACCAGAGTGTCCAACACATGAGGCCGCAAATCCGATGACACAACTACAAACCCCGTTTCCATATGAGTTGGGAAACTGTGTTAGATGTAAGTATAAACGGAATACAATGATTTGCAAATCCTTTTCAACCCATAGTCAATTGAATGCATTACAAAGACAAGATATTTGATGTTCAAACTCATAAACTTTATTTTTTTTTTGCAAATAATAATTAACTTAGAATTTCATGGCTGCAACACATGCCAAAGTAGTTGGGGAAGGGCATGTTCACCACTGTGTTACATGGCCTTTCCTTTTAACAACACTCAGTAAACGTTTGGGAACTGAAGAGACACATTTTTTAAGGTTCTCAGGTGGAATTTGCTTGATGTACAGCTTAAGTTGTTCAACAGTCCGGGGGTCTCCGTTGTGGTATTTTAGGCTTCATAATGCGCCACACATTTTCAATGGGAGACAGGTCTGGACTACAAGCAGGCCAGTCTAGTACCCGCACTCTTTTACTATGAAGCCACGTTGATGTAACACGTGGCTTGGCATTGTCTTGCTGAAATAAGCAGGGGCGTCCATGGTAACGTTGCTTG